>NC_056730.1:321014247-321024247 GCF_019279795.1 Protopterus annectens | reverse complement strand
TCAGTCTTAGGCTGCCTCAGTCACATGAGGCAGCCTGAACCAATAGGAAGGGATTCATGTGCATCATATAGCAGCTTGGTAAGATGCTTTTTTGAGCAATGCATCTGAAGTCCTCTAAAGCTACATCAATTAGTAGGCAAACCTATTGTCAGGCTTTTTTGAAAATAGTCCAGCAAAAGGATTGAGCATGCATAGAGTTCCAAGCTCCTGGAACAAAACAAAAAGTTGGAAAGTCAGCTTTTTTTTTTTTGGCTCCCTTACATCGCTCTTATAATGTGTACTCCAATGTTGCCTCCCATCACTAAGTTTACCAACCCCTCATCTTACCCCTAGACTAACTCTGATTCTGATCTGGGGTCAGTGTGGACTGTGAGATCATCCAGGGGGCTCTTCCCATTTTTTTATTCATGACCTACCCCTAGTTTCCTCTCTCTACTCTTTGTGCTTGCCTAATTATATTGGATGACAACTCCCCTCAGGGAGCGCCTAAAATAAGTACCAACTGTTACCACCTCTCTTGATTCAATGCCACTCTCCTTCCTTCTTCAACAGTCATGTCTGATTAATGCAGGTCTTCTCTCATGCAACCCATCCATCTGTTTGCTAGATGTTCTTGTTTCTTCTTGCATTCTTTCTGTTTCTCTCAAATCTTCTTTACCAAACAGTCTTCTACTTTCCTGCACAAGCCCAAACCACCGTATTCTCTTCTCTTCTCTTTGACCTCCTTAGCAAATGGAGGTGATGTCATCATTTTTTCATCTGTGTCATAGTGTGCATCCTGCCACTGTCTCAGGTACATTATCTTCATCAACTCAATCTTCCTCAACTGCTCTGCCTTCACTATCTGCTTTTCTGTACCATACAGTAGTACTAGCCACACCACAGTTTTGTACACCTTACTTTTCAGCTTCTCTGGCATTCTTCTGCCACATACCACTCCCTGACATTCTATGCAAGTCAGCTGATTCTAGCACTGATCTCCTAATTTAGACTCCTCTTCTCTTTAACAACTTCTGGATACATATTACTTTCCTTTCTATCTTAGTTTTTACCTTCTTCTGATTACCCCCATTTGCTGCCATGAAAAATGATCTTTTCTCATTTTCATCAAATTTGCTTTTGGTTTTGCATTCAATTCCATTCCATATCATTTGACAAAGTTCCTGTTCAGAGTTTGCTTGTAATATCATATACTGTCTGACTACAACAGCTTTGTTGATCTGTCTCCTCTGACTTACTTGCTAATGTATTCCATCACCAGTACGGTATCTCATCTGTGAGCCCGAGGACTGTTTGTACTTGTGTCACTAAGTCTTTGTACATGACTTGCACAAATTCTATGTTCCTGGGTCTTTCAACCAATGCAGGATTGCACAAATAATTTTAGGGACCTTGCCATATACCTTCTCCAAGAACAAGAAAGCCTAGTTGGAGTTTTTCTTTATCTTGAGATTCTTCTCCATCATCTGTTTCACTTGAATACACGTAGTCAGTTGTGCTGCATTCTGATTTAAATCTGAAGTGTTCTACTCCATTCTTACTTTCTACTACTCTATGGATTTATCAGTCACCCTTTCCAGCACTGCAGTGTCAAAAGAGACTGATACTTCTATACTGCCCACAGTTCCAAATGTCCCCTTTGCTGCTGCAGACTGGCACTAGAATGCTTACTGTTCAGTCTTCTGAGATGTACCTCTCTCACTGTACTTTTATGACTACCCTCAGGAGCCATTTCTCCCCCAACTCATCTAATGTCTTGATTATATCTGCTGCAACCTCATCCGAGCTTGTTGTCTTTCCTGACCTCATTCTCCTTAATGTAGTTCTTACTTAACTTCAAAGATGGCTGCACACTGTATAACAGCTTAATTTCAGCTCTGCCAGTGCAAAAACAGAAACAGAGAAAAGAGAGTCAGTGAATTTGTCTTTTTGGGTAAATTTCAGTAACTGGCTTGTAAGTGCTGCCTGGGTACCAGGAAAGAGGAAATTTAGAGACCCTGAAAGAAGATATCACAAAAGGTGAGGAGAAAACACTGGCTGGGAAGAATCATGCAGTTGTTTAGCAAAAAGCACTTCAAGCTTCAGCTTTACTATTATAGAAATGGCTTCCAGTAATTTAGAAAAACAAATTGAATGTACTCTGAAGTGATTAAAATAAATGAAACCTTGAAGGAATACATCAACTAAAATATCAACTTTAACCATGATAATTTCCAAAAGGAACTCAAAGCATGCCATTGGTCAGTCCTAAAACAACTTCCACTTGAAGCAGTGGACTACTTTAATATCAAATTCCTTACCATCCTTCATTCCCACGCTCCAACCAGAACTATTAAAACCAAAGCAAAAATTGCACCATGGCTCTCAAAAGACACTAAAGCTAAAATCTTACTTAAAAACAAAGCATGGGCCACATGGTATGCTACAAAAACCCCACTAAACCGACTCAGATATTGTCAGTTAAGGAATGATACCAAAAAATCTATTATTCTAGATAAGAAAAGTTACTACAGCCATCTTGAACAGAAACACCAAAACAAACCTCAAAGATTGTGGGCTGGAATAAACAAACTTCTTCACAGGCCACACCCCCCACCCCATCCCCTTCAGTAGCCATTCTCAAAACTCCAGAGGACACTGGAAATACCTTTAATAGCTTCTTCACTATCCAGTCTCTAGCCAGCCAACTCACTCCCACCTGCTCTAACTTAACTGCTGACATATCCAGTGCATAACTTTTCTTCAGTTTTCAACCTGTACCGACTCATGTTATCCGAGCCCTAATTAAGAAACTAAAATCTACTACTATAGCTGCTGACCTCCTCCCAGCAGAGTATTTGCAAAAAGCTGCAAATGCCATATCATACCCTATCTCCATCTTAACAGAATGATTTCTGAAGGTACCATCCCCTCAATCTGGAAAATATCCCATGTTATACTTTTCCATAAAGGAAGTAACTCCAAAGAACTGTCAAATTTCAGACCAATAGCCATTCTGTCACCCCCTAGCTAAAATTATGGAGAAATTTGTCCATAAACAACTTACGTACCATCTTATTCAAAAGACGTTATTGACTGACTCTCAGCACGGCTTTAGGCCACAGCACAGTACCACTTCAGCTCTCCTATCTTTCACTGATGTCATTAACCACAGTTGTAATAATAATAAAAAACTTTCCTCCTCACTTTTTCTTGATCTCTCTAAGGCCTTTGAGATGGTTAACCATCAACTTCTCTTCCACACTCTGAAGGCCATGTCCTTAGATTCGCACTCTCTACAATGGTTCCATTCCTACTTTTCTGGTAGACAACAAGCAGTCCTGTGGCAGGACAAACTATCTACCCACCTTCCCATCACCCTAGGAGTCCCTCAGGGCTCTATACTAGGACCCCTACTTTTCTCTATCTTTATAAATGATCTCCACTCCGTCATCCCAAATGCCACCTGCATTCAATATGCAGATGATTCCACATTGATCTGCTCGGCCAACTCTCTGACAAACTTACTGTCACTAACACAGAGCACTTTCAATGCAGTTGAAAATGGGCTAGCCTATCACCGACTGATCTTGAATCCCAGCAAACCCAAACTGCTTCTTTTCTCCCCAACCCACAGGTCCCCCCCCCCATTCTTCACCATAAACTCCAAAAATGGCACCATCATCTCTCCTGAAGTCCAAACCAAGCTCCTAGGAGTTGTAGCAGACAATAACTTCAAATTTGACATTCATATAAATCACACTATCAAAACCATTAACAAAACACTAGGCACCCTTTACAAGGTCAAACCTTTCCTTACACCTCTTGCTCGTACTACCATCGCCCATTCCCAACTTCTCTCTACCCTTCTCTATGCATCCCCTCTATTCACAAACCTGAACAAAACTGACCTTAACAAACTATCCTGCTGTTACAACCACATCACCAGATTTGCTACTGGCACAGCATTCAGGTCACACCACTGTCACAATCTAAAGATGTTAGGGTGGCTTGAAATGCCTACTCTTCTGCAGTTCAACCAGCTCATAATAGCCCATAAAATCCTCTACCAACCTGATAACACACCTGCAATTAAAAATATTATCTGCCCTCATAGTCCCCTTAGGTCATTATGCTCATTTAATAGACTGCTGGTACTCACCCTCAAAGCCAATAACTCCGTGGGGGATGCTCTGTTTGCCAACTCTTTTGGCAAAATATGGAACCTTCTTCCTGCAGTCATTACCCAAGAAACCTCTCTGCCCCCTATTAAAAAAAACCTCAAAGAACATTTTAAATCACATTGGTTATGTCCTTGCCCTACCCCTGACTAGAACCATCTCTGTAACCTTTATTAGTTATCACTACTGTACATAGCTACCTATGTATGCTTTACATATGAATGTTCTTTATGAATTGCTTGCCCTGTCAATTTATGTATCATATGTGTAATAAGTTTTTTGCTGTTACTTTAAGTGCTTTCATGTGGAGCTTTTCTCCCCGGGCCTCCGCTGAAAATGGACATGTATCCAGTCTGACTATCCCAGTCAACAAATGTAAAATAAAATAAGTAAATAAATGAACTGATAAAACTGCAAAAGTCTGAGGTAGAAATGTAGAAAATGCTGGTTAAGTATGAGGCTTCTCAAAAAGAGCTGTTTAAAAATAGTAGTTAAAAGACACAGCACACAGAGAAAACCTGAGTTTTCTACAGTACCAGAGAAATTGGAAGGAACAGACTGTATTAATTTTATGAGAGCAAAAATAAGCAATTACACTGGTGTTTAACAGCAAGAGTTGTTACTTTAAAGGGTACATCAGGTGCATTTTCCACATCTGGCCATTAGAAAGCAGCCAAGACTTATATTAGTAAAGATGCAATTATAGCAGCAGAAAAAGTTGAGTCTGACAAAACTGTGGCAGAAATGATAAGTATTAAAAATTGGAGACAGCAGACTGTTTGTGTAAAATGATTATTCATTGCACAACAGACAGAAAAGTAACACATGATCTGAGCAATCAGGGAATGTCAAGAGGCAGGTGTGAGATTCAAACTGCTGCATCTAGCTGCGTTCAGAATATGTTTTTCTGGAGGTTCAAAGACATTTTTAAATGCACAACAGGCTAAGGAGGAAACACAGTTCATACAACAAAATGTAAGCCAGCAAGCAGAAGGGGATGCTGCGCCTCACTTTTCTGACAATAAAGCTAGTGGAGAGACTTTACAGTGAAACATTTTCCATTGCTCCAAAGAAAAATGCTTGACAGACAAAGCGCAAAGGAGTTGACTAGAAGAATCAGGAGTATCTTGGACATAAACCAGAATCTGCTGTTGGTAGATGAAGATGATCAGGAAGAAGACCAGCTAAACTAAAATTAGTTAATAAATGGGAGACTACACACCATCAATCACATCTGTGAAATATGGCTTTGCAAAGAAAAGTGGCCGAGAAAAGACTGGACTTTTGTTGACTGTGTTAAACCTGTGGGTGGGCTGTAAAGCATACACTCCACATTACTTCATTAATGTTTAGGAGGGCATTAAAGGGGAAAAAGCAGTAACAGAGTATAACAATTTTTGTTCTTATCAGTTTTTATATAAAACATTTCATGATATACAAACTCCATGTTATATCTAAAGCAGGTTTGTAATGGATGCAGTCAGGGTTATATTAAATGTAGAGTGTCTTTTCAGTGACTGTTGTATATGTTAAAGAAAACAAGTGCTTTTTTACTTTTAAGAAATATAGGCTTTATAATTGAAAAAAGGTGGACAGAAGCAAGTTTAAGTTAATATAATGCTGTAACTTTGGGCTGTTGGGGTGGGGTGGGTTGTAAAAAGTGTACCAATTACATTATATGTAGAATTAAGATAACGTTCCCTGTTTTTACAAGGGGGGGTATCTAGATTAATGCTCTCGGCTTAAGCTACAGAGAGTTGTTTTATAAGCAAATAGGCATGACAAAACAATGACAGGCAGGAAAATGCTTGTTTTTTTCCCATTAGCAAATGTTCTCAGTAGGAGGCATGAAGTCTGCAGCTGAGGCCGGTCAGCCAGAGGACTTTTGTACATCGTGCTCTGAGTGAAATTTACAAAGATTCTTTCATGCATCTACAGAGCAATTAATTGCTTTTCTTTTTTCATTGCTGACTACTTTTAAATGCAGTCCAGCAGTCTGCAGGTGCAAGCAATTAATCTTGAGATTTCTTTGCTAAGGGAAATACAAAACATAAAGGTACAACAGCAAGCATTTATGTAAAAAATAAACTCTGAAATTATGAGAAGTGAGTAAGACATGCAATCCTCCTCAGCAGCCTTAATACTTTAATGTATTTAACAGAAGAATGCAGAATTTAGTTTAATTTAAAAGTATGCCAGTACACTTTTTTCTAAGAGTTAAAATGTATTATTTTCTGAAAGCATGCAAACTTCTTTTTCACATTTGGAAGGGAATAGAATAAAGAAAAGAAAAGGCAGCAATCAGTGTTAGTGAGACCACAGACTGTAACATGCACTTTAGCATTTCAAACTGGATAATCACTGTGGATGTACAATTTGTGGGCAATTATGCCTATATGGAAGGTTAAACTTCCTTTGTTGAAAATGTAGGTAATTTTGTGCATTTGTTGTAGATTCATATGCGATGAGGTTGTGCTTAACACGTATTTAGTTTTCATTAAAGCAAAAAAATCTTGAAAATGTGACATAGATTCTAAATGGCGATGAGAAGAAGCAACTGTATAAAAGATCATCCTGCCAAGGAGTGTATGCATGTAAGACAAACATTAGAAATACACATTCAAACAAAAAATGTGATGCACAATAAGTAGGAGCAATAACTTTTTAACATAACAGGTAGTCTAGCCTTATTATTTTGGAATATAAATGACCCTATAGGTACAGACAACACTAAAAGAAAGAATACTGAATTATATTAAGAAATAGAGAACGTAAATAGCAATATGCAGGAGGCATATTTGGAAAGAAATGACAATACGAATTTGACAAAGAAAGGATTTTGGGGTGGATATTCAGGAGAATATTGGGGGAAAAAGAAAAGGGAAGCAATAATACTGATTGCTAGAAAGGCTCTAATAGTGACAGGAGAGAAAAAAGAAGGACAATAGTAGCAGATTTGTTGTAGTAAGGGGCTATTGGTAAGGGAGAAGGATTATGTTGGCATGTATTTAAATTCAATTTAAACCTCTTCTGCAACATCAACAGAACAGTTAGGAGGAACAGGAATATTTCGCGGAGAATACTGCTGGTGCTCTGGAACAGACTACCCATCCATAAAAAAACAAAGTTTCCCCCTGTCCACATTCAAGCACAACTTGGACATATGGATGGGAAACAGAAAATTTACCCCAGGAATGCCCCCCATATACTACTAATAGACAGAGTCAGTTCCTAAAGAATTTATCCCATACATTGGTCCCCTCAAATTATCTATGGTATGATCCCAGTTATTTTCATTAGGAGTAATATACAATTATAGACTATGAGATGGGTAAGGCCAATCTCTAACTAAATGGGATACGTTAATTTGAACACAAAAAAGGAAACTGGCTAGGCTTAAAATAGCAAACAAGGGTAGCTAGCCTAGTACTTACCTATGAACTGATAATACTGATTGCTAGTGGGACTCCAATAATGACAGAAGAGGGGAAGAAAAGAAAATTATTCAAGAATTAATACAGAAGATGGATGTTTCTTCAGAAGGCATAGCTAGTGAGTTGTATAAAGTGTAAATGGAATAAAAATATAGGGTCAAAATACAAGAAAAAGAGATATGGTTAAAAAGTAATAGGAGTTATTTAGTGGGTTGACAAAGGTTAAAGTTTTGCAGAACAAGGAGAATTTCACTGAACAAAAAGAGGAAGAACTGCAAAATGCTAAAGGGAAAATAAGGGAATACTAATATTCATGACTTTAGAAAGATTGCTGTTAAACAACTATTTTTAATAACTCCAGAGCACAGAAATGGTTAAAATATGACTTAGAAAACAGAAGATAGAAACAGTGATGCCCATCAGGCTTACTTACCTCACTGTGATGACGCAATGTATCTATAGAAAACGAATGATCCTTCCGCGAGAAGGTGCCACTTGTAACCCACTGTAACTTATTATTTGTATTTGTACTAGAATCATTTCTTAAGGTAAACATATGTTAATCTTAAAAGTTTAGCCTTGTCCATGTCCATACCTCGCAATTGTCCAGATTTTTGCAGAATGTCGAAATTTTTGCCTTATATTTTTCATTTGTTCCTGATAAAATTTGTGGTTTTTTTGGCAAATCATGGAGGATTGAAGTTACTAAATAATGACATAAACATGAGTTTCAGACTTCATATTTTTCAGAAAATGTATGCTAATACATACTTTCTGAGTTTATAACAGTACTATTTAAAAATGTCCGTATTTTTGGGTCTTTGTCCAGATTTTTTGCGCTAAGAGGTTGACACATATGCACATGCTTCATAATATCCACTATTTATAACTTCAATTATCTCCCCTGTGACGATGCATAATAATACTAATAATACTTAATAATAATAATACTTAATAATTAATACATATATACACACGTATACAAAAATGTATGTACATGTGCAGATAAATATATATATATATATATATATATACACACACACACACACACACACACACACACACACACACACACACACACACACACACACACACACACACACACACACCATATTAGCTGATCAATACAGCCAAAGATTCTCCTTGTTGGATTTATGAATACATTCATCTTCTCTTCAATTTCCCGTTCAGGGTTTCATTTTTTTTTATCTGAAGTTCCCATGTGTGACAGTATGAATGTCCTGTGATTATACATCCTGTGATATGCTACTCTACACTAGCAAAGTACACCTGTCCCTTGACTCTGACAGTTTGCTCACAAGAGTGAGCAAGCACATTCCTTGCAAATCAAGAAAAAATGAAGAGTAAAAAATACATAGTTAACAAGTAATACACAAGTATGTGCCTGACTTAACAGAAAATCCTACAGCTATGGTAATCAAAGCAAAATGGAATACAGGGACAGTGGTATCTGGGACCTGCAATGAGGATCTCCTCATAAATAAACCGATAATATATACCTGTTACATGTTACATGTAACACCAATAGCCCGCAACAGCAGTTAGTCTAGTACTAACCTAAGAACTGAGGATTCTCCCTAATACTTTTATGACTGGGTTGAATCTCAACCAGTAAATCAGCAAGAAACTGTGTTTCTATAACTGCCTTTTGATCATACTTCTGAAATTCATCAAAGTCTATTATATTTCTCTTATTAGCAAACATCTTATGCAAGGCCGTTGCACATTGTTACTGGGTGTTTTACTTTCTCACTGTTGTTCATCTTTATTTATTTATTAAGTTAATTTGTTTACCAGGATAGTACACTGATCACAACAGACCATTTGCAGGCACAGCCCAGGAACAAATTCACAAACATAGAGTAATCACAGAAGGTATATAATCCCATACAAAATTGAAACATTATGTAAATATTAACAGAGTAGAAAAACAAATGTGAATTAATTTTAGCAGTGAATATGAGAGGGAAGCAGCAGGTGAGAACACAGCATAAGTAGAAGTGATGCAGGTGAGGAGAGAGTAAGATTATGTGTCCAGTGGAAAAGCACCTGCAGTCATATTTTTGATGGAGGTGTCTTTTGAGCTGTGCTCCGAATGTGAGGAAGAGGAGACTACTTTTAAATGAGAAGAGAGGAACTGCCAAAGTCTGAGGGCAAGAATGGAGATGGAATGGTCAGTACAATACAGTTTGGAATGGTTTGGTGGAAGTGAAGGTGTTGGTTGGGATAAGTTCCAAAGGTTGTAGGTGGTGGTTTTATTATGGAGTTTGGCTGCAAGAAGTGGGAAGGCACCTGGTTGAAGTAGTTTGAAGAGCCGACCGTAGGAGAAGCTCAACTCTGTAAAAGACTGGTAGCCATTTGGCTTTGGAGAGGGTGAGGCAGTGA